>NC_053112.1:31797582-31835082 GCF_010015445.1 Perca fluviatilis
GGCCACTGGTGAAGTTGTCACACTTGGGTATGCAAACATTTGCTAAAATATGGCTTCCTCTCCTCTGCAGCTTGCTAATGAGGCTGCAGGCACAGTGATTTAAGGATGTCCAGCATTTTGCAGTTGATCTTGGAGACCATGATATTTCCAATAAATGTGATGATTTTCCTCAGGTTTGTATGTTTTCAAGTTTGTGTTACACTCTCAAGTTTCATGTCCTTCTACACCGGAGGTCTACAGCAGTGATGAATCAACACTGAGCTCACAGTAACTGAGCTGTATTCCAACAAAAAGAGAATTTTGTATACTGTGACTGTGGCTACCCATAATGCGAAATACTATTTTGATTACCAGATAGTGCTGTACTGGTATCCAGTTAGATAGATAGACAATACCTTGTGAGCACAAGGTTTGAAGTAAGACAAATGAAAAGATTGGGCTTTGTAATAAACAGTGATTATTGTAAGAAAGAACAACTCAAATTGCACGTCTGATGCAAAAGAAAGGAAAAGGTTGTTGTTTGGTAACAATGGAAAGTAGCTTCAATAAAATATGGGGTTATCTGATAGGTGAACTCCCACATTAAATGCACACTTACATTTTCAACCATCGCTGGCAATGTTTCATTGAGCATATCCCAAATTGTCAGTTTTTGTGTTTCATACAAACACGCATAAGTTCAAAATGTTTGTCAGGACTTATGGACACACTTGTGCATGTGATGAGAAATGTAAAATGTAAAATCCTTTTGAACGGCATAGTTAATTCTTGACCTTAATACACCATAAAGACAGAACTGCCACTGACCTTTATTGAAACCTAGCAAAGACCAGTACAGCAAACACATCTGTAAAAGTAATTTCTTCCTCAATCAATCAATCAATACAATAATGCAGGTAACACAAGTCAAAAACATTTTACAAGAACAAGTAAGATGACAAACAAAGATCCAGGAGAAAATAAAGAACTTTGTGATGCAAACTAAATAAGTATTCATGAATAGGGTGGATGGATGAAGATTTTCCTGACATTAAAATGCAGATTACAGGCTCAAAAAGTGACCTCTAAAAGCTTAAAATCTACAGATATACAGCATTGTTGTAATTTCTATTGATTAAGCCATTAAATTCAATTGTATTTCACATTCAAGTGTTGCGATGTGTACCAAATGCTCATGCTGCTCAGTTAGAACAGGAACAAACAGAAATCAACATCTCCCTTGAATACCTGCCACATTTTATGAGTCAAATAACAAAATAAATGCACAACACTTGAACAGCACAATGTAAAACATGAAGCAAGTTCAAGAGTGTTTGAACATCACTGATGGGATCCAACCGCAACAGCACTGTCCAGTTGACCACACAAATATTTGGAGTACGCAGTGATACTTGGCAGTCTCCTTCTCCTTGAAACAGCATGCAAGCCACAGGTTGTGAAAGACTGGTAGGAAAGAAAATCCACTTTCCCAAGGAAGGACAAGTGTTGAAATGCATCTGAATGTTGCACTGTGGTGCACAAATGATTTATGAGCAATCCATCCTCTCATTTTCTTGCTGGTTTATCTCACCAGCATTGTCGAGTTTGGTCAATTCTCCCTTGGATATCAGAATTCACAGAGCTCTTTTGGTGGGCTTAGTGCATCACAAGAACATAAAGGCTCAGTTCATTTAGCGTCTTAATAAAAGACCTGCCATATGGTTTCTATATCTTGGCCTGTAAAATCATAACAGCCTTACTAATCAAATACATTGTGTCAAAGGAATAGTGACTCCAGTTGTGGCCTGCTGTTGGCAAGACACCCCATTTCCTTCTTTATATTCCTCTGCCAAAGGCTAAAAGAAAAAGTCAGTATTTTACAGCAAATTAGCACAAACTATACATCTAAGAGTATCGACGTCAAACACCTGCTTGTGCAGGCCACCATTCGACTAATAATATGGCTGTTCTCAATTATGTACAGTATGTAGCCTACCAGATGGATTTCAGAACAAAGTGGTATTTCTCTCACTTGCCCCTTGTTGTATCTAACCATGCTTTTGTTCTCCAGGTTTTGATACATTAGAGTCTAAGATTCATCACCACCACCTCAATAAAATGGAGGTGAATGGAATTACATTTGTGGTGTTCACAACATAAAACAAGACTAAGAGCAATTCATCCAATAATTGTGAAATAGTTTAGTCTGGACCAATGTGGTGGACCGACCTAATAACAGACCAATATTACCATCCTTAGAGCCTTGCTGCTAGCACGGCTAAAATGTATTTATGTCTTTCCAGAAACAAGCAGCAAGTTACTATCCACAGACCTCACTGTGGACGGTTTTCATTGGAACTACTTTCTGCTGAAAAGCATTGACAGTGTGTTTAGTCGATTATAACAGGGCACCGATGCAAGAAGTTTTGTTTTTAAAAGTCGACTACAGTTACAGGCTAGGCCATGCACAGAATTCAAACTTCTGCTTATAAACTTGTAAAATAAAAGACGCCGCCTTATAGACAAAAACACGGCCTCTCTGACAAGGAGAGGATGGATAAGCAGCAGAGGGGAACATTTTATCAGAGTCTTTGTACATATCAAGTCATGTAAGTATACTTAAAGTCCTTGGTGGTCCAATACTGCTATCAGCATCTGGAATGTAGCACAGTGAGGACTGAACCACAAAAGTTCTGTTTCTGTATCGTTGCAATTAGCTGAAGATAAACTTGGTGTTTTACACTGTCCTGATTTATGCTTTGTTTCTTAAATTATTTACAAAATGATCTTTCCCACAAGAAAGTACAAACATGTAGCCTGTGTTTATGGTCACTGACTTTCGTTAATTTGTCGTCTGCTTTAAATGGCTATGATGGGAGTAGGAAGATAATGATTCAGTGTTTATGTATTTGAGTGTTTAGTGGTAATAGGCCTGCAACTGTTTGTCTGTTTTGTGCTGTTACGCACATGTATGGAGGACATCTGCAGGTTTCAGACAGCGTGGCTGTCCAAGTGTCAATGTGATGGAGGGTTTGAGGAATGGGAGTGGGACATACAGTGACAGACAGGGCAGTGACCCCATCCGTCTGAGATAAACCCTGCTAAAAGAGGTCTGAGGCTGTCAATCACACACAGTGCGTTAACATGCACTTTTGTAACCGGGTTACTGTCAGATTTTTGCATTACCTTGAATTATTTTAAATTGTTTAAATAAGAAGAGCAACTTAAGTTTCTTGGCTATGTATACACTAATTTGTGTTTTTTATATGTCCATCTGAATTACAAATAATTCAAGGAGAGTATTGCTGTGACAGCAGTGAAAAGAAAGTTACCGGTAGCTGTGCATCCTTGCATCCAAAATAATTAAATCAAAGGTTCAACTGAAAGTGAAACTGACACTCAAACAGATGAGTCTGAATAGGTCGGTTTTCACAACTGACCTACAGACTATTTGCAAAATTCATATACACGTGCAGAGCAAAGTAAAAACGTTTTTTGGCTTCAAAACTTGTTCTCCTACTGTGCCATCGATCCAAATGCTCCTATAATAAAATAAAGAGAAATAAACTAATTTAGATGCAGACATATGTAACTGACTGATGACACTTAATATATGCCTGTCTTTGCTCAAAAAATATGTCAACTTGATTACTGCATTTAACAACTACAGGTTTTACATTAATCAGGTTATTTCAGTGTATAACAATACACCATTCTGTGATTTCCTAATTTTACATTAATTTTTTTTCCCAGGAACTTGTTTTCTTGTGAGCATGGAAAAAGTAGTGACTGACTCAAAGCTGCCATCACTTGGGCCAGCATGGAGACCACCTTCTGACACAATGCTCTGCTGCTAATGAGAACCTTAAGGCCATGAGGAGGTAAAACACATCTGACTAACACACAGTCGTGCATGACCAATTCGGAGACTTTGTAGCTATTAAAGTGTTAGCTGATACATAAAGAGTAATAGCAGTGGCAAGGTGGAAATGCACCTGGACATAAATAATGTAACAAGTTGATGTCGCAGTGAGTTTGGAGCAAGTGAGGCTAACAAAAGCAGTAGCAAATCTGGTACATTACAATTTTCAAGTTACCGCTAAATACCTTCCATGGCTAGTATGAACCAAAAACACAAAGGAGACCACGGTTTGAATTACATTTAGGGAGGCAATATGAAAATGTATACTGTAATAACTGGGCAGTGTTTTCTAGCAGAAGTACCTTGGACTAACTGAAAGGGATTAGAAAAAAACACATCCTGACAGGGGAGGCTGGCACATTATAAAAATGACTCATGCTTGGTAACCAGACTCCAGACAAAGGGGAAGTTTTTAGTTCGGCTTTTTGATATAAAAGAACAAGGGCCAGACAAGGAAATATTACTCTGAAATGAGACCTCAAAACAATTCCCTGGGACAATAAAACACAGTGGGTTCCCAAATAGTGACCTTTGTATGGCGGGATGAAAGGAAAAAATCTCAAAACTGATTCCACACCACACCTAACTGCCTTCTTGGGAGCGCCTGTTCCATTCACCTCTTTCCTTTCTGTTGTAAAATGATCCCAACGCAAAGAGGCTGTGCAAACCGGGATTTCACAATTGACCACAAGCCCTGGGAAAACCATATAATGTCCACTTTTGAGGGAACTAGTAGAGCACTGCACTATCATACCAATCATCCCTCCAAGTCGAGCTGAGGACCACCTTGAGAGCTACTTTTCCAAATAATGAAAATAAAATACTTTCCATTTGCTCAGTCTAAATAAGGGTGGAATTGATTGATCTGACCAGTGTGTCTGCTAGCCTTTTTGTTTGAATGATAAAAGTTCAATATACAATATGTGGCAGTAAAGCAATACTGTCTCCTCAGATAAAATTTTCAAGTTTAGAGTGAGAATTGATACTTCACATATCCACCAAGCAAGCAAGAATTTGGGGGTATAAACGCAATGGCATGGTTCTTAAAGTGATGGTTCGGAGTAATTTCACCCTAGGGTCTTTTGTACCATGACCTCGAGCCAAACACCCCCCCAGAAGCTTTTTTCACCTGGGTCGAACATTGGGAGAGTTAGCGTAGCGTAGCGTTATCAGCTGAATAGCTTAGCGCAGGGGCTAATGGATCCAGTGATGTATCTCGTAAATGACCCCACTAATAATGCCCGAAATTATACCAAACTTCTACACTAGTACAAATAGGTTATGTACTCATAAAACGATGGATTGGAAAGTTTGTAAGTACACCAGAAGTTTATGAACACTTGCCTGCTCTCTTCTGCTCTCTGTTGCTGCTGCTGCTGCTACCTGCAGTTAGACGAGCTTCTGGGGGGGGGGGGTGTTTGGCTCAAGGTCATGGTGCAAAGGACCCTAGGGTGAAATACTCCGAACCATCACTTTAATAAAGGCAGCCATTGCTTAGAAAGGGAGTGACACTGCTTCGAAACAGTGTCAAAATAATCTTTTAACGAGAAAAAAATGGCATTAGAATATGATTTGACATCGCCTGTACTTCTTACCTGTCCGTATTTAAAAGGATAACAAGAGTGCAGCATGCACTCACTGTACTTCTTTACGATTAAATATTTTCACTTGAGCTGATCTGCCTGAAGGCAAGTTGATAGCCAACTAATGACATTGGTGGTTTGTCATTTATCAAACGTTTTAGACAGCACATTATTAAAAAACAAAACAAAAGAAACACACAGTCTTGCAGGTGCAAACACACATGCGCACTCCTCTGCCTGGCTTATTCGGATGCCACGAGATGAGAGGAGCACTCAATAGCTCAAGCCTACCTGATGGAGAGCCTGAGAGGCCAAGCAGGAACAGATGGGCTGAGGACGGCGGGGTACTGGGTATGAGGGAGTAAAGGGAGAGAAAGACGGGAGAGAGCATCGACAGTCAGGGACCACCATCATTGCTGCCCACACCAGACTACACTTACCACCCTTCGCCCCCATCCAACCAAATTCATTTGCAGCTCAGTGATTCTAGACTGTAATGAATCTGCAATTTGCACACATGTACGGTGCCTAACATGGTACTACTTTGGGATCTTTTAACCCCTGATGGAAACATTTACAAACAAGTGGCCACAAAGAGTCATCAATCTGCACATTAACCTCTTTTTTGCCTTTGGGGGATTGTGCTATTCTCTATTATAGGGTTCAGAGAGGACCAAAGAAAATGAAACAGGGAGGAAATGGAAATAGTCCCTTTCAAAGCTGACTACAGAGACAATTAGCCAAGTACTACCAGGACCCAGCTATGGTCACTTCAGTCCTTCCCTTTCCTTTAAGATTAGGAAAGACATGATCAAAGTGAAGTGAGAGATTTCAGACCCTTGAGAGGTAGAATGGCCACTTCTAAGCTCCCTGAGTTTGAAGAGTCACTGTGCCTTCACATCTGGAAAGGCATCTATCTGAAGCACAAGACTGATCAGTTTCCTGTACGGAGCAATGCAAGCAAATGCTGCTGTGTTTATCTCCCTGGAGCTATGTCATTGTGTGTATTTGTATGCATCAGACATTGAGTACCGCGTAAACAGTGACGCGACACTTCGTCTTCCTGACTTGTGCAACCCAGTATGTGTCTCGTGCCACCGCGCCAGGGAGCCCTGGGTGGCTTCAGTTACTCATGCCATGTGTATACTTTAGCCAAACAAGGCCTAAGGACACTCCAGGGTGGTACAGAGGAAGGAGGGGCGAGGAAGCTAAAGGCGAGGTAGTGTGGTCCGATGGTTGAAGCCAGTGATTTAGAGGCTGTTGATACTGGGCAGACAGCCCAGGCTCAGTCACTGACTCACTGTAGATGACGCTGCATAAGTCACTACACTTAAAATGTCCTTATGTGTTTAGAAATGTTCAAGTGGAAATCAGGCACGCTCACGCAGCTGGAAATCGCTACTGGATCTGATTTTCTTGTTTCTCTCTCGCTTTTCCCTGAAGCTTTCATAAACAGATGGCCGAGGCTCATTAAGCTGTTGTCAGGACTATTAATGACATTGTGAACACTTTCCGAGTTCTGTCTGCCTTGGGCTTGCGTATGCCAAAGCTGGGCCATTAAAGAAGGTGTGAGAGTAACACAATGCTGCTGTGTGCTGTAAGGTGAGGGATGGAAGCCATGAAAAAAATATACACACACACGGTTGAATGGCTGTTAACAGTGGGCTGAAGTTAATGATTTCATGTTCATGGCAGAGTTGAGAAAAATGCTGTAATAGAAGAATGTGAATGCTTTGACCCTGCAATGCTACATTGCATTGTATGCACTGTATGTACTCCTAATTATATGGCAGAGGAGGTACAATACCGTTATACTTGTCACTAGTACTTTTTCAGATAATACCTTTGTGATGTGTTTCTATACAAGTTTACAAAAGTGTATAGCGTCAAACTCAAACGAAAATCTACAGGCATGATTGTGGCTCTGTGATGGCTGTATTAGGCACAGCGGGGCTTTTAGCTAAATACTAACATAATAAAAAGGCTAACATGCTGATATTAGACAGGTATAACGTTTATCATGTTCACCATCTCAGGGACATGTAGCATGCTAGCATTTGCTAATTCAAGGTATAATTCACTCAGAGGGAAATGTGAATAGTGTACCAAATTTCATTGTCATCCATTCAGTAGTTGTTGAGTTTTTTTTTGTCAAAGCCATAAATGTGAACATCATGGTGGTGTGAAAGGAAAGGTCTGGGGATCACCAACATCATCAGGATTCATCCTCTGAGAATTGTCACAAACAGAGGGTGAATTTTTTATTAAAACATATTAAAAATCATAGCAACAGGAGTCTAAATTTAGACTGAATCCAATTTTTACAGCTATTTTCTGGAAAATACTTTCTGTTCTGTTCATGTTCATAGTATATTACTGGTTCAAATAATGGCTAAAAGTCCTTCTTTTCTTGCAGCTCCACGGATTAATTCTGCTGGACGCACACAGCTAAGCGTTGGCCACCTCTAACACCACTCAGAGACAACTTTAGGTGGACGTATGAACTGTGAGGTGTGAGGTAGTGGCTTCGCCTGCTTGGAATGGAAAAATTGAAAAAGCACAAATGGAGCTCTGTCCTCAGTCCTGTTCTGTATGCTCATGATTACGATGCTGAGTTTTGAAGCAAACAATGCAGAAACAGAATGGACAGAGAGAATAGAGTAAACGTTCAACAGCTCCTCAGTCTGGGAAACAGTGGAGGCGGCAATGAGAGCCTTCTGAGCTCCAGACTCATGTTGTTGATCCTTATGTGGTCACACGCAAAGCTAACCATCATCCTCTGGGATATCCTCTCAGAGGGTCAGACACTGAGTGAATGAAAATTCCCCCACTGACCCTGCAGAAATAAAAAAGGACAAAGCAGGTGGTATCTTTTCAGGGAATTATCATGTTAATGTTTTATTTATATCAATACTGAATTACAAGCTTGATCCTAATGAGCCAAATCAAAGCAAAGTGAGCTTTAGAATTAATATCCACACCTGAAATGTAATGTAATAAAACCAAATTAGTTTAATAATGTGGAGAGCAAGTATTGCTAAAGTGCACTTCATAAGGCTGTATCCTTATTTCTTCACGTATGCAATTGTGTGTGTGTGTGTGTGTGTGTGTGTGTGTATGTGTGTGTGTGTGTGTGTGTGTGTGTGTGTGTGTGTGTGTGTGTGTGTGTGTGTGTGCGTGTGTGTGTCTGAGCCTGTGGCTCACTAGGACTCTGTCAGCATAGAACTGCGGTCTGTCCAACTGTGATTCTCTCAAATGGTCTATCTCTCACAGCAGATGTACTCTTCTCCGCTCCACAGCTGGATCCCACATGTTTTGACAATATATTTTTTTTCTTTGCATGGAGCTCTAGACTTGGTGGTTGTAGTGTTGGTAGTGGTGGTGGCAGATTCCTTCTCTGCATATGGTCTTGTTTCTTTCCTCATTTACATCCAGAATACTGCAGTGGCACATTGGCTATACTTGGTCCTCAAATGTCTCCAGTTGGGTAACGTAAAGAATGTAGAGGGTGGGGGGTCAGATCTGGCAGGGTCTGCTATGGCTTCATAGCACACACAGTCATTTCCATAATTGCCCACAATCAAACCAACCCCTCCTGGATTCCTCCCGCTCCAGATTCCTGTAGATAAGCTGAGCTGGGGCTCTGGTGAGTGCCCGAGACCCCCAAGTAAGAACAGGTGCCGCTGTAACTGATTTCAGATTCTCTGTGTATCCAAAAAAAAAGGGGGGGTGGGGGGGGGCTGTTGTTTCTCCAGTAATTACCATGGTTGGACATTCCCTTTCGGATTGCTATCGTGTGACTTTTCTGAAGAGAGAAATAAAAGAGGATTTGTCCCACATTTGGTTCGGTATTATCAGGAGCCAAATTAAGATGCCTTACAGTATGTGCGACTGTAGGGAAGCAAATTGCTGCGCATCAGGTCATAGCGATTGATTTACATTGTAGATGATTTTCCACTGCCTAAAACATATAATTCTTCATTCTGTGGCTTCCAGAATAAACCTTTTAGACCATATTTAAACAAAGTCAAACACCCATGACACAGTTTGTGATGTAACATAATATTCTGAATTTTCATAATGTTAGTCTCTTGTAGAAATCTCTATGCCTCTCTCATAAGTTTCAGTTATTTGAAAACAAAAAAGAACATACGGATCATTTATCAAATATTTTATTTATTTATAAGACTTGGCTCATGGTCATGAAGTAATTTCAACATATGGATAACAGTGGAAGATGTATTTCTGCAAAAGAACCTATACTAACAAAATAAAAATTACAAGTAAAAGTTCGCTTTCAAAATTTTATCGGAATAATGTACTTAAAGCGTTTAAAGTACTCAATATGCAAAGAATGATATCTGTGAGAGTTATATCATATAGGCTATTATATCATTGCATTTTTTTTATGCATTAAATTGAAATATTGTATGTGGTCAAGGGGGAGCTAATTTTAATCAATGCCGTTAATGTAGCCTATATAACTAGGTGTCATATTTCATAAACTGATCTATCTATCTATGGATTGGGCAGAGAAATCTGGAGGTTAGCCTTCTGTGCCAATAGTTATTTTCCCTTAAATATTACCAGTTACCAATTAAAAAGGTGGTTATATTGTTGTATATTATATTTTTACATCATATATTTAAGGCTGAATTAGACCTCAGTAATAATTGTCATAACTTTTTCGGTCAATGGAGTCCAACGTGCGTCCACCACTGCCTCTACTCTCCGTCCTCCGCTCTACCAGGTAACTGTTTACCTCGACGTGGACGCGACTGTGGCCACATGCGCGCACCCGCGGAGTCCTACGTCACCGCGCTCGCTCCTCTTCTCGCGCGCTGGTTAAAAAGAAGGAGGAAAGAGCACGGGAAAACATGTGAGCGGTCTGAGGACTTTAGTGAGAGACAACTTTTATGTCTTCTATGTTTTTTTGACCCCGTGCATGCACAAACCGCCGTGCTGTGCTTAAAAGGAATTACATCTAAAGGAACATCACGGCTCTTTTGCAGTTCACGGTGTTCTTTGGGTTTTGACTTTTTGTGTTCATCAGGATAAATTGTGTTATTGTTTTGCTTATATATATATATACATATATATATATTTTTTTATTTCTGAGTTGTTCTATATAGGCAGAAGCAACAATTATGTATTTTTAAACACCTTTCGTCATAGTAGTTGGTCAAATTCAGGACACCTGCCCTGACAAACAGAATATTTGAAATTTTCTTATAGTAGCCAAATTGGCTTTTGCTGCTTGGAGAAATTAGCCCAAAATAATATAAAAAATATATATTCTACATTGCAGGTTAACCCCACTATTTTTTCAAAAAGAAGGGACAGATCTTGGAAGTTTTTTGTATTCATATTTTTTGTTAATTTTTTATAATTTTTTAAACTATGAAGCATTTGCAATTTGTGCTCGTCCTGGCCATCGCGGTCAGCGTGTGGGAATGTGGAGACGCTAAATTCGGCGAGAGGGGAGAAATTAGCCCCAGGAGAAGAAGATGTTACGACGGAAGCCTGCCCAAGCGGCTGAAGAAAAGGGAGCGAAAAGTGTTGCTTGACGGCAGCAGCAGCAGCAGCAGCAGCAGCGAAGTTTGCCACAGGTTGTATCCCCGTGTGTCCTGCTGTCCCACCAGGAGAGCCGCATATCAGATCCTGCACCGCAGGGATGCTAGGGTAGGTTAATGTCCATCCACCACGTTGCATTTTCTTCAAATTAAGGGGCTGGGGTGTTACTGCTAAAAAAAAAACCTCAGGATATGCATTTACAGCATCATTCTTCCTCTTGTTACTGAGAGCTGAATGTGGGGATGGTCAGGGGAAATAGCCCTGTCCCGATGAAAAAGTCTTATTTTATCATTCCTACAGGGACATATACCAATGTGTGGATGTGTGTGTGTGTGTGTGTGTGTGTGTGTGTGTGTGTGTGTGTGTGTGTGGTACTCGGTGGTAGGTGAAATTACCATACCTTTGTTTTTTTAATAGTACCTAAAGCTTCGTCTTTTAAAATCCCCATTTGTGACATATGTCTGTAACGTTACTTTTTTATTTTTTTTATATCTTGTTTTTAATCTCTTATGATTCTCATAGCAACTTATTTTGCTAGCGCCCATGCATCTTTTCTGTAAGTGTCTACATGTGTCTTTTTTACATACCTGGTCTGAAATTGAATAAATGTCCAGGTTTCGAGGATACATTTTCATTTTACGGTGTCTGCAGCTATTCAGCTGTCCAATGCGCTTCGGCGTTACCATGGTAAACACTCGTCGATTTACGTTACTTCTCGCCACAGTCAGCTACAACCAACTGTCAGGAGAAAGGCGTTCTAGCTAAGCCGCTGAACCGTTTACCAGAACAGGTAAGAGCCCGGTTGTACCCTTTTTTTTTATCAACCGTTGACCTTTTTTTCCCACAGCAACTGGGAGCTGATAGCTGTTTTCTTTTCGTCTGTTTGAAAGAGTCTTCAGCGTTGTGTTTCGGCGTTACGTACAGAAATGTGTTTGCCTAACGTAACGCTATTGACGTTAAAGGAAAAGTTCCACAAACAGTACCGGGGCTCGCGCTTTTACGCAACACTCTTGGCCGTTATAGCATCGACCGACGCCATAAGAAGAAGTTTTAAAATGTCATATAAATAAGACTTTTAGCTAAATGCTCAGTTTCCGTGGGGGGTAAGTCAGAAAAAAAGCGACTGTATGCGCCAAACTTGTAGCTAGAGGATTCCGTTGGATCCTCACCGGACCATTCTCATGTAAGCCACTCCTCGAATCATTCAGTGGCTGGGTGGTATCTAACTTTGTGTTGCGACAAAAAGCCATATTGCATCATTTAATTTGCTCAAGTCATGCAAATAAGAGGGCGGAAAACTGAATAGGACAAACTCGACTTCTCCTCCTCCCCACTACACTGCCCACACACGGAGCCCTTTCTGATTATGGCAAAAGAATAACAACAACACCATTGTGTTTGTTGGTTTCACTAATGGGAGAAGCTGGAGAACATCACTCTCCCCCAGTCATCAGCCCTGTCCAAGTGTTAATGCCTTTGAGAGAGAGAGAGAGAGAGAGAGTGTGTGTGTGTGTGTGTGTGTGTGTGTGTGTGTGTGTGTGTGTGTGTGTGTGTGTGTGTGTGTGTGTGTGTGTCCTTCACCATATCTCCCTGCCAACCAATGTACACCTATTCCCCAAGGACAAGTGTTTTGTGAAAGCTTAGCATTGCCTACCTCAGTACCTCTCCCCCTCTCTCTCGGTCTCTCTGACCATATGAGGTTTGATGAGGTTTGCAGAGCGTTACTGATTGATTGCATTTGAAAGACAAGTGATTCTTTTCCAAGTGTGGCATTGTATATTAATGTTTGTCCAGGCAATTTAATTTGCAAAACCCATTATGCAGATGCTATCCTAGAAATAAGTAATCGTGTAATAGCTGTTCTCCAACATGAAGCAATGCATTGCAGCTTGGTGTAATGCCAACTTTAGAAAATGTAATGTAAACATCTGAAATAGCCTAGGAATATGTTAATGACAATATTATTTTCTTACGCTATTTTTTTCTCTGTGTTTGTTTGCTTATGGCTCTGTTCTTGACATGCTTTAGCATGTCCTTAGCAGAAGTGCAACAGCTAAGCCTAATTGCCATTTTCTCCCTGCTTTTGAGGAACATACTCACTGAGATTCAGCAAAAGACAACAAACAAAGGCCCACTTGTTATGGTTTGGATGATGGCAACATTGGAGCCCATCCCAGCAACATATGGACACAGGGCATGGCTGAGAGCACACAAATGCTACTCTCCATGGACCCTGTGCCAGCCCATGGCACACAGAATCAATGGGCAATTTAGAGCAGGAGGGCAGGCATGCCCACAACACTACATGGCATTAGTTTTGAGGGCACAGAGACAGAGGAACTCGCCACACATACAGGGTCATAGCCAGCCCGGAACGCCCTTTTTGAGAAAAAAAGTCAACAATTAGTTTAGTTTAGTTTATTTCAATCAATCACATAAGATAGAATTGGATAAAATATAAAACAAAATTAGGATTCAGATCTGAGTTCAGCTATGGAACCTCAGATAAGATAGAATTTCTTTTCCCTCTTCAATTCGTCCATTATACTGCCTTTTGTGGTAACAGATTTTTTGTATGTTAGTATATTTTTCAGGTAAACCCTCAAGGTTTTGCCAGATGTTTTGCCACCTGTTGGGTAAACACGGCTCTGAATAACTGCTAAACAGAAAATCTTTCCCCAGTTGCAGTTTGTTGCAGTCAGAGCAAAGTGTAAGGCATCCATATGTTGGCCTTGGGTCCGCTGGTCTAATTGACTTCGACAGACTGCTAATTTGTTGATACCAGAGTGGGAATGATGTGCCTGTCTATCTCTAAATTGGTGTTTACACATGGACCTCACACAGAGCAAAGCACTACCAGCCTGCCTGGCTGCCCAAGCAGTGCTGCTCTTGACCTAAAACAGATTACATTGTGTTTTATTACAGCTAATTTGTTATGTAAATAAGCCTGCTAATTTCTTTTGGATTAACTCTTTGTGTACTTTTGCATAATGACCCCAAGTCAGGCTTTAAGGCTCTTATTTGGCTTTATTCATTTCATGCCCCAGGATCTGTGAGACATGGGAATTGTAATTTCACTTTAACTGTTTATGAACTTGGGTAAGTAGGCAGTGAATGAGATGATTTCTTTGTTTATTTCTCTAAACAGACATGGTGTTCCAACCTCAATGTTTAACAAATTGGTGTCAAAGGATATATAATTGATGTACTACTATGCAGGACTTTGCTATCATTTAGCTTGTACATGAGATTGTAAAAAATCTAAAGAATATTTCAGTGGGACAATAAAGAAAGAGGCTATACCAGCACTACCAGTGAAAATTATAAAAAAAATAGAGTGTCTTTGCAGTGTGGATGGTGTGATCGTTCATGCAGATCGTGGTAGAGATGCTGCAGACTTTCACACTATGCAAGTGACTGTCTTTCTCCCGCCTCATTCTTCATTCTACAGATGATGCGAGGAAAAAAAGAAAGTTTCTGTGCAAACAAATTGTTTAGCACAATAGAAACCATAACAATAAGGAACCACCTGTCAAATCCACAGATCATGTAGAATATAAACAGACAATACAATGATGGCAATGATGTTTAACATGAGATCTGGCAAATGAATGGGTTTATTACATCTAGTGGTGCTTTAGACCCTGTTTCCAACAGAGTATCTCACGTTGTACGTGTCATATGGGGGAAGCCTGTAAACATACAGTTATCCGAATGTGTGGTTGTAATTTTTAAGTAGAGATCATTCACTTTTCGGTGTGGTTACAGGGGTGTGTTGTATTGTTATATTGACACATTGAAAAAGTTAGGTGAAATCTTTGAAGTGCTAATATTTGCCTTTTAAAATGTAATTTGGACTCACCGTAATCATTTGAAAACATCTCATTTTGTATAGTTATTTTTCTTTTATATCTCAAACATTGTCTTAAATTGTCAGGAATTTATGACAACGACGATTTAAAAATGCAGCCTACAAGCTTAACTAATGAAGTAGAAGTTAACAGTCCTCTGTTTTAATCAGGCATTGGTCCCTGTTGCGTGTGGTCTCCAGATTTTCTCCACCAACAACACCGAATGTGGTCGTATCCTGGAGGAGATCAAGTGTGCTCGCTGTTCCCCCAATGCCCAGGTGTTGTTCCACTCCTTGGACATGGACAAGATGCCACACAGGGAGCCAGACCTGCCGCGGCTGTGCCAGGATTTCTGCCGCGAGTTCTACTACACCTGCAGGGGCCACATACCAGGTAATTATACAGATAATAATGATAATGAATGTGACTTGAATTGTTGCCCCTGTGTGTTTACCTGGTAATGCCCAAGCATACACATGGATAGAGTAACTGAAAGTAGGCATCAATACTTGCTCATTTCAATCTCATTTGAAATGGAACTGACACCTTATTGTGATGAATTAAAATTCACAGCAGGCCTCATTCGTCATTGAGACTCAGCCTGCACATGTAGAACTGGCAGATTTTTGGACTTATGCAAGAAGTGGTGCGTCAGTAGTCTGGTCTGTGAATATTTATTTATCCAGCTCTTACCTCATCTGACCTCACCTCCATTTGTTGCTGAGCTTGTCTCACCCATTTGCTTGCTCGCTGCCTCGCACTTGCTTTACTGTTGCACTTTAGTGCATCAGTAAAATTACTCGCCACACACTGCCTATATAGACACAACAACAGTTTGCTGATTAGTCTGCAGTCTGATGTAGCACATTTGGTCTAGCAAATAGCAGAGCAATATGTGAGCTACTTATGGCACTAGGTGCAGAAAGTTTTGTTCTCTTGTCTCTGTTAGGTTTGTCTTGATCATGCAAGTTTATTTTAATCATAAATGTGCAAATATTTGACTGTTTTGATCACCCAAAGTATAGTAACAATACAACAATTTGAGGCATTTCTTGACATGTGAATGGAACATATTAGAGTTGCATTTGGGTGTGAAAACATGCTCACAAAAGCTGTCCCAGCCTAATCAGTGTACTAGAAAACTGGACTGGAGCAAAATGAACTATTTTATGAACTGTTCCTGGATCCTGCTCACGGGATGCATAAGCACCATAGCTGTGGTCTAGACATGACTGCCTGGCCCCTTGCCTTCCTCAAACATAAACTGTCACTTAAAGACCTGTGGCTCATGTTCTGCCACCCGTATGTTTTCATTTGAGTAGTAAGTTCACATGAATCAAACATAGTTGAAGTGTTGCTTAACTGGCCCCTGTCATCTCTGACTATGAGCTCTACTATGAGATGACAGAATCCACAGAACAGGGAAAAAAACTATTATCAGTTTCCTTGTAGATAACGGCACTGCTAAATGATGGGAACCCCTCTGTCCTTTGAAAGCATTTGGTCTTCAGAATTTCCTTTTTGAAGGGATGCAAGATCACAGGTACCTGTGCATACCAAACATGATCAAACACTTTCTGACTGTCTTTTCTCCTCCAGCCAAGTCTTCTTCCAATCTCTGTCGCCACAAACTGATTAGATCTACTGAGATTTGCAGAGAACAGTTTCAAACACACTTGTCTGCAACCCACCCACATGGTATGCTGCAGCTCAAGTCAAATATCAAACGCATACATTCCATCCTCGTCTGCATCTAATGGCCTGCTTGCATATCTTGTACAGCACTTGAAATTTGGCGAGTGGGACTCCATAGAGCATAGAAAAAGGGAAGAAGAAGAAGAAGAAGGCTTGTCTGGAGTAACATTACTTACTCATGAGCTGAGAGACATATGGGCTCAGAGAGTCCAACCAAAAAAGCTCAACAGAGGAATCCAGAGAAGAATCCCCCTGTGTTCACCGTCATGCTCCTCCCCATTTACCCCAGCCCTCTACAGATCAGCATATGTGGTGACGAATGACACATTTATTTTTCTACAAAGGTTGTGTGTATGTAAAACTGCTGAAGTGCATCAAGATGTCAAGTACTTTGGGTGGGCCACCCAGGTTGCCTTGGAAGATAACCAGATGGAAGTATAACTTTAGCGCTGGGGAGCCGGGAATATGGACAGAGTTCTGTCTCTCTCTCTCTCTCTCTCTCTCTCTCTCTCCTATCTTCTGTTTTACTTGGTTCATACTCTTTTCTGTGCACACAGTACAAATAAGGTTGAACATACATACAGTATCTCACAAAAGTGAGAACACCCCTCACATTTTTGTAAATACAATAAACTTAAAAAAGCACACCTTACTAAACACAAATCAAATAATTAGATTGAATCCTATTGCAGAGAGGCCATAGAGTTGTACGCTTTGTTTTCATAAATGGTAACAATTGTGTTGGTATTTTTTTAAATTGCTGGCCAAAGGTATTAAAATGAAACAGTAGCCTTTACTGCATCCATAACTGTCATCCTGCTCCCATGAAACTTCCTACCAGCCCTTGATTAGGCCATGTACTTAGCCCCCATTTCTCCATAAAGACATTTACTGCCTTGACTCTCACTTCTGCCTGGAGGCCTCCCATCTTCCCTGTACTCCTCTTTTCTCATATCTTCCTTCCCTGTTCACTAACACCCCCCCCCCTCCGAACCCCCTCCCCTCTTGCAACCGAAGTCCCCAACCAGCATGGTTAAGATAACTGCAGACACAAGTGAGTGGGTGGTATAGCCAGAGCTCTGTGTCTGTGTGTGTGTGTTTCTGTGTTTGATCTTCATGTTGTGTTTAGATGTTTGAGGGGATATCCTATCACCTCCAGTATTTGGTGCGGTCAGCGCTTGCGGTCGGTGTGTGGCAGGAGAGGGAGATGAAAGAAGGGACAGGGAGAGTCCTGTTTGTGTTTTTATCACTGGTGTATTTGCTCTCCTGTGTCCTCTTAGGGATTGACTAAAGGAAACTATTGGCAAGATTGTTTTTAGGTCGCAAAGGGCCTGTGAGACCCCCTGCACAGTACACTTTGCTGGGAATAGTGTTGTGACAGGCTGGTGGTGTAGCTGCGTGTGACTGCTATGTTTACGCAGATCACTTTTCCTCTGGCACTGAAAACCAGCAGGCCATAAGGAATGATGTGATGGCAGTATTACCTTGAATTTACATGTTAATTGAGTAGAATACAATCAGTAAATCAAGTACATTTTATTTATATAACCCAATATCCCAAATTCCCAAATTTGCCTCAAGGGGCTTCACAATCTGTACAGCATTTGACACCCTCAATTCGGATAAGGAAAAACTACCCCCAAAAACACTTTTAATGAAAGTTGCTGAGACAAAACCCAGGAAGCATTTGGGAACATCTCGTCATTGTTTGGCAATGCAAGCAAACCTGAACCTTACCCTGAAAACAGTTTTTGTTTATTCAGAATTACATGCCATATTTAACAGGTTGATTATTTCATTTTGCATGCTGTGCCCATGTGTTGCTCAGTAATGCAAAACAGTCAGACTTGTTTGAAGGAAAGTGGTTGGGACTTATTCATTAAAGGATATTTTGGACGCCTGAGAATTCCTGACAATATGTGTTCCCTCCAATTAATTGAAAGAACACAGTTTTACACAGAGAAAACCATGGTCCACTACACTCAAGTGACCTTTTGACGTGCTGATTTTGATAGGCGATAGTAAGAGCTGTGACACAGAGTGTCCTACAAATAGCCTCATGAAGTGAACTCTTATGACATAATATGAAGACAAATTTTACAACCATCATTTCACATTCTGTAATCTCGTCAAGTAAAAACTGAGAGTCTCTCAGTCTTTCTTTGTCGGTGTTTTCAATTTGGTTCTGGTTTTGGTTTTCTAATACACAGTGTCGTTTTGTTTTTGTTAATAGTTTTATTGGGTTTGTTGTGGGGTGTGTTAAGGCTGTGTGAACAGAGCCTTTAGACCAGCTGAATGAAGCGAATATGACTACTCCTCAAAGGGCAGGGCTTTGTCCCTCAGATTAGAGACTTCAGAGGGAAGTCACTGTGTCTACCTGCTGCTTTCTGATGGCTGTAGAGAGAGGTATACAACAGAAAGCCTTCATACAAAACATGGGTTGTTACAAGAGATGTAGATAGGAATCAGACAAGATGATAAACTGGATTTTTGCTGTGCATTTAAATGTGTCTTAGGTTTGTATAATAAAAGTAAAATAAACAAGCAATGAATCACTATGTTGCTGGATAGACTGAAGAAAGTCAGTCTCAGTTTTCTCATAGGACTCCATTAGGACTAGTGCAAAAGCATAATTTCATAAATCAAAATAATGACAAATAATGAGTAAACTTGAAATTGAGAATGCAATCGTTTTGCTCTCTGGAGAGGCATAGTTCACAGCACACTCCTGTCTAATCTGTGATCCATTTGGTTTGGCCCAGTTTCTCTTCACTTGTTCATTTACGCCCAGTCTAGCCAGGATTTGGTTTGGCTCATCAAGCATATCTTCAACCCTCCCCAACACACAAGCACATCACATCCTTTCTCTCTTCCTCTGTCTCTCTCTTACTCTGTTGTCCTCTCTTGCACATATTCATGCATGCACACATTTATACAGCCACATCTACTACAGACATGTGCACACTCAGAGCTAAAGTACCATGAAAACGTTATATGTTGGAAGAATATTCATCGGATTTTCTTGGTTTAGGTGTCTACACAAGCCCAGTGTATGAAGTAATTTAACCCTGCAACATCTACAGTAAGTGAATAAAATATGTCTGTATCTGTTGTGTTTGCTAGAACTGTTCCAGGCCGATGTGGATGAGTTCTGCCAATACTATGGGAGGAGAGATGCCAGTCTGTGCTTTCCAGATTTTCAACGAAAGCGACCACAAGGGCAAGATTCCAACTACTTGGGAGATGAGAAAATAGAAGATATCAGCAGGTTTGTAGCCTGACTTTTACCATGTTTTATTCTATTTGACGATTGAGTTACACTATGGAAGATGTACATATTATTATTTTGAATGAGCTTTGGCTAGTTCTTAAATGTGTTTCAGCCAAGTGAACTTTTCAGGCTTCATTATTAGTACTTACGAGTTCAGATTAATGACATTCAGCTGTGATTTCTATGTTTTTATAGAAACAGGGGTAGCCTCGGTCACATGTTCTGGATTCACTGGTCCATTTGACATGGTCCATCCTCTCAGACAGAAATGCTATGCCATCTCCTCTCTAATCCTAAAGTTTGTCCAGACTGCATTTGCTAAGCTTTGCTCACATAATAAAAATGCTTATCCTGCGTCATTCTGGTTGCCTCCCTCGCTGCAAAGGTCTGTACATCACAGAGGGCTTTGCCCTTTTGTCCATGGGGGGATGCCTTTCATCTCTCTTTTCCCTGAGGCAAGAAGGCCAAGCAGCATGTGCACCTGAATAGCAGCAAACAACATTCAGTCAAATAACTTCCAAAAGTTAGAAAGTCTGGGGCTTATTTGTTGCTTCTGAACCTTATTCTCTGAGAGGTCTACTCTCTTACGTTAGACGCTGGGAGAAAGTGCCAAAATTAAGTTATCACTGTCACAGTTTCAGGGAGTGGTAGTGCACTTATTGGTATTTATGGCTGGTGGTATGTAGCTCACCCGGACACATAGAAAACAGGATAGGACAAGAAAGAATCCAACATTAGACATTAACAGCGGATGATTTAGTTGGTTATGGGCTTGTATCAATTGTGGACAGTCAAATCAGCTTCTCTTATCCCCCTTAAAATCTGTGCTCTCTGCACCAAAGTGGCCGTGTTCACAGGTGGGAAACAACCACAAGTGTTCTTGCCCCTGCCTCTACAGTTTGGTCAGGTACCTGCACAGTTTAGCGTGGACATGGGAGGGTTAGTTTGAACCTCCTGCACTACTTTTGCTCGCCATTTAAAAGACAGAGATGACGCATGCAGCTGATGCATGCCCTGGTAAGATGGCTTTGGTTTTTGAATTAAAATGGAAAGACGGAGGGAGAGGATTGGTGGGAGCAGGTGGTTGTGAGGGAGTTCATTGACGTAGAGAGGAGGAAGACGTTTAAGTTGTCTTATTATAGACTCAATGATAAACTGGATTTGTGTTGTGCATTTAAATTGGTATACTGGTTACCAGTGTGGCAAACGGAAAGTCACCAAATTAGTAAACCAGCAAAGGTGATAAAGACCTGATAAAGAGCACATCTGCTAGTTTTGTCAGTTGCGAGAAATCTCAAGTACTTGCAGTCTGATACAGCAAAGCGAGGTATTTAATTCAGAAAATCATTGTAAATGTCATAAGAAAAAATATTATATTATAGTTGTGAGGTCTTACTGATGGTTATTTCATGCATCCTTCCAAATACTACTATTTCAAATTCTGTCATGCCCCTTCTACCTTTATAACTGGATTATTCACCACCACCATCGGTCTCTGACCTTTTGTCTCCCTTGTTACCCAGGAAACACAAACACAACTGCTACTGTGCCCAGGAGGTGTTGAGTGGTCTGAGGCAGCCGGTGGCCGTGGTGCACTGTGGGGATGGATCCCAGCGGCTATTTCTCCTGGAGAGGGAGGGAATTGTCAGGATACTCAACAATGACCTCGAGCTAATCAAGGAGCCCTTCCTGGACATCCACAAGCTGGTGCAGAACGGCCTGAAGGTAGGAATGAGCCTGCTTTACTAGTGTTAACAGTGTTGGAGGAATTCTGGAGGTAATATGATAATATGGATGTAATCTGAGCACAGTGGCAACCAGGAAAGAGGAAAGGGACTTGGCTGATGGTGTATGAAATATTTTTGCTACATTTCTAGAGTAAAGGTTGGATGTGCTAGAGCCTTAACACAATGCTTTACAACACATCTGTTTGCACCTATGTAAACCTGTGAGGAACATCTCCAGCCAAGACAAATCTCTTGAAAGTGTCTGCTTACTATTAGTATTCAATTATATAATTACACCAAACAAGCAGTCATTCATCAAATGTGATTGTGGTTAATCATTACGCTATTACCTGCTAATTAACTGTACAGACAGCACACATTGTGCTCACTGCTAATTTTCTGCTAATTCTCACAAGATGGGTTAATGGCTTTCTTAATCTCTCCCATATTGTTCCTGTAAGGGTTCTAATATCCCACATGGTTACCCAATACTTTACATAGTGACTAACTCAATACCCCACATAATGCATGGTTTATAATTGTAACCTTGTCTACAGTCTTTATTCACTTCAACAAAAGATAGTTTATCGAATGTCTGTGATATCCTTTTGCTTTCTCCTGCTTTCTTAGTTATAATAATAATAAGGAGTTAGTGGTATACTGTATATAGAGTGAGGAGCTGAAAAGACTGATATGTCTGTATTTCTGACAGGACATAGAACCTATGTAGCATCTACATTTTCATGAATGTGTGCCTGCCAGAATAAGGGTCATGATAAGGGTGTTAAGGGGCAAGTAAACATTTCTACAGTTCTGCTTCTGTTTGGCTTTGGGCCCTCTTTGAGAAAAATTAACATGGGCAAGGGTGTAAAAAAGTACAGGTGCACATGAAGTATATTTTCTCATTTATATCTTCTGAGCCTGCTGCAGATTTTTGGAAATTGTTACGTCCATTGTGTCAGTAGTGTCATAGAGTAAATGTATTTTTAACCAACTGTGTATTGTGGTGTGGTGCTAGTTCTTGAAATATCTTTTTCGTGACACTGGAAATATTGCAAGGTGTGGACATAAATTGTTTGTAATATGACAAACTGTAGCTCAAAGAATTCTCTATTGATATTTCAATAGCAAAGACATTGCGGTCTTCATGGTACTGTCCTGATATTAAATATTTATTCATAATCCTTACTGCATCTCAGATTTTGTATTTGAGAATTTTTCGGAAATTGCTGAGATTGCACAAGATGGGGTAACTGGGATTTTTGTGGGGCACACTCCTAGACAGGAAGTTTATCTATCACGCATGCCTCCTGCTCCTCCACTGACAAGACCCTTTGCTTACAAGGAGTCAAACAGAGCACAGCAATTGAATATGCAACTGCCCCCTGCGGGATGCTCTCACTGCTCTCTTATCATCATTCAATCCAAACTGGTTGGGGATAAAGTGATCATTATGACAATTAGATGTGGCTCGATCCCCTGCAGGCCCCAGGAGTCCTATTCTGTGATGTTGGCTGCCGAAACAGGCTCCCACACGGGGTGAACAGAACCAGGGGAGGGCTAAGGTGTTTACTGGCAGCATCAACAGGATGGAGCTGCCTTTATACCGAAAGAGGAACCCAGGCCCCCAGGAGACAGGGCAGATAACGGGTTTATCATCAGCTCCATGCACATGCTTTGATTGTAATGTTCTGTGTTTCCTTCTGCTCCTCTATCCCCCTCCTTCCACGGATCCCCCCGGTGCCAATTAAGCTGAACTGCACAGACACAATGCTGTGCTGTGGTGGTGTGGGCTCCTAGCTGCGCTGTGGGTGTTCTTCTCCTGAAATTCAATCTCTATACTCAAGCCCCCCCCCCTCCCTCCTTCCACTCACCCACCCACCACACATACACACACATTCACACACACACTACCCATGTCATCATTGTAGTGGTCTCTCCACAACTAGCTCACATTCACACAACTCTAACATGATGGCGAATTGTGGACAAACCTCCTGATTGGACAAAGCCCTGCTGCAGGATGTGGTTCAGAGATGGTGCATGTAGCCAAGTTTGACCATTCTTACTAAAGTCTACCAATACAGATACTTAAGACTTAAAAAAAATTCAATGATCATCAATCTGCCTATATTTTTAGATTTGTATTTTTTATGAAAATATATTTTTGACATGGTTATACAGTATAATGTTCTGATTATTTTTTACTTTTCTAGTATGCCAAACACAAATACCTATTTGCATTACAGGCTGCAACTTTCTGCCTTATACACACCAAATAAATAAAAACAGAAGAGTTTTGTTGCTTCAGCTTGGAAGCAAATACAATACAAACAAAGATGTATAGACTATAACTTTAAGTGATCAAATAAAACCTCTAAACACAATTCTATATACAGTACAATGCTATACCAAATAAAGTTATTTTATACAATCTTCAGGGAAGTTTTCAACAAAATTAGACTTTCTTGTCTGTCAATTAAGGTAATTGGAGTTACTCAAATATTTCACTGACATGTCACTGTGTTACAGGGGGCGAAGGGGCCTGCAATAAAATATTTCGCTGTTAAAACAAATAAGTCACAGCATGTTATTCTTTCTGTCCCTGCTCCACTGACAGCTGCTCTGCATTATCAGCAGCCATCAGAGGCTCAGTGCTGCTTTCATATGGACAGAAATAAGTGGCCTCATCTTCACTAAAACTCATACTGATCTCACAATTATCCTCAAATAGTGGGCTGTCTGCTATTGAAAGATAAAATGTTAACAAATGGAGCAGTTAGGCACAAAAAAAGAGTCTATTCTATGAACTGTATGGCCCAGATGATGGATTATATCTTATTCTTGGTTGGTGGGAGAATTAATGGATAGGATTTATGTATGAAAAGGTGGAGGAGTTGCAGTGGAGATTTGATTCTCATTGTACGGCTAAGGGAAAAGCAGAGAATACTACACAGGAGGTGTGTATTGTCTGTGTGTGTGTGAGGGAGGTGTGAGCGTAGATGCTTCAGGTAGTCTTTGAGTGAAGGGCGTAGACATTGTTTTGCTCCAATCAATTCATGTGGAATGTCTTTCAGTGGAGAAATGCCCACCAGCCACTGAGAAAGGATCAATAGGTTCAGGGTAACAATGCATGAGCCAA
Organism: Perca fluviatilis; assembly: GCF_010015445.1. NCBI lineage: Eukaryota > Metazoa > Chordata > Actinopteri > Perciformes > Percidae > Perca > Perca fluviatilis. The sequence goes on from NC_053112.1 coordinate 31,822,327, forward strand.
CTTGTGCGTCACTCGGACCCAAAGACAACTGCCCCTGCAGAATTTGAAATAGTAGCGTTGTGTATGTCGCTGCCTCCGCCACTCAGACAGGACCAGCATTCCATGTAATGCACTGTGAGATGTGAGATAACAACCACTCCTCATCCCTGCACCTCACTTTCCCAACTTTCTGTGGAGTGACGCCAACACTTTGACAGTGCGCCAAAGCCAGAGCCCCAGAGAACAAAATTGGAGGGAAAAGAGGAATGCAGAGGCAGGTGTTTGTGAAAAATGGAGAGATAATACCTCATGAGAGATACAATCAGAACCCCCTGCCTGACTGTGGAAGAATGATGGCAGTCATGAAAAAACACAACGATGTTGGATGGAGGGAATGTTTTAAGTTGACACAGCAGAGTCAACTTCATTGTATAGTTTGATAGAGGTCCAGAGATGACAGGCATTATAATCCACAGCATTGACATATGTTGTTAAGAAATTATGAAGGTAAATTATTAATATGAGGGTTAACTGCTTGCAATAAAACAGAGTCTTGCAGCTTACCCCTAAATTGTCCCTCATCTTCATCCATATGCACTGTAGGTGAAAAGTAAACAGCATAACAGCATAGTATAAAAGTACACACACAGTACTGTAGTAGTTGATAAAATGTACTATGACACAAGGCAGAGCAAAACTCCTAAATCTAATTACAGCTTTTAAACCCACAATGTAGAAGCTGAAACCCTAGGAAATTCACGTTGCAGCTGACAATATGTGAAACCTGCAGTTTCTCTAAATTAGCTTGTTTGTATAGTATATTGGTTTTTGAGCCGTGCCAAGAATATCTTACCTACTGCAGCTCTGGCAGCAGTTTTAGCATGATCAATGCTCAGGAGCCACAGGTTGGCACTTTTAATCAAGGTATCTCCTTTGATTTTCTCTGCAGTGAAAGGCTAATGCAGTGTTTGTTTCTCATGGCTCTGGTGCCAGCTCTGCTTTTCGCCTGCTGCTGAAGGAGCTAGTCATTAGCAAGTGAGCTAATATTTCAGTCCATTTAACCACTGTGTATCTTGGTGGTCCCCCTTTGGCTCTGGATCTAGGCCTCTTTGGGATTGTGGTCTTTGACCCACTCCCTATAGTGAGTATACTTTGGGGATGTGGGTCACTGCATCCCCAAATCCAACATATGGATCCAGCATTTCAAGATGAGGTTAAGAATTTCTCTTCCTAAGATGAAGCCTTTTGACATTTTTTGGCAAGTGCAGTCACCTCTGCTCCGACTAACATCCAGCTGTTGTGTGCTGCATCCACTCCCACATAACTCCTTTTTTATTTGACTTCAATGATCTGACATTTAGTAGTACTCATAAATTTGCTGTGGAGGAACTCTGCCTTTTGGGGTGGCGATTTATTTGTCAACTTTCACAACATTTCACTTTATATTCAGATTGATAGAACCCCTGTGGCTTATCATGTAGGTCTCTGTTGTTGCTCATTGGTACTTCAAGTACATTCCTTTGCAAAGAGTCATCTCTTTTGCATTCGCATGTGGCCTGTGTCACTGCTGTGTTTGACTAGGCCGGGTCTAATGCAGTCCAAACAGAACTACGCGATTCAGTTCACCAATTTATGATGTGTGTTCTTTGGCCTGTGACATAAGACTATACCTTTTTTTTTTTTACTATTTTCAGAGGGGATATTTAAGGATGAGACAGCTGTGGTTATTGTAGACATGATACTTGAATGAGTTAGATAACTTCTTTGCATGATGCTCACTTTCGCGTTTTTGAAACTTTTGGAGAAAATTTTTTTTTCTAGGGATGCAATCACACAGGGATCACTTTATAAACATTCTTACACCTAAGCCTAGCATTCTGTCCTTTCTTTTGTCAAGAAGAAATAGTGAGGGAGAGTACAACATTAAAAAAGGGCCGACCTGGCTTGTCTTGCCTAGGGAATAAAATGCTGTAGCTGATTATTACAGCTAACTATGATGTGAGGACCACCAGGGTAGTGACAACTGATGTAGCTGCCTCCGGGGTGAGACAAAGGTTTACATATTACACAAGCAATTTAGATGTTTTCTAAACATGTTGCCAAGACAGTGGGAGTTGGCAGCTCTCTGACCCCCCCCCCTCCAAGCCTTGAATTTTGCATGGATTTTGTGTAAACCAGGAAAGAGCGAGGGGTTGGGGAGCAAAAAGCATGGGCTGAAGCACTCTGCACTTTTGTGCTCTCTATGAACTGTGAGTGAGCTAATAAATTCTTTCAGCCACTCAGCGTAGCATTCACGGATATCCCCCAAAGATTACACACACAAATCACTGCACAATGGAGGCCACCGGGAGGGCCTGGGCGTCACAGGGGCCCCCCGACACTGTGGACATGCGCACATAACCAGGCTGCAGAGAGGACTGGGCAAAGGCGGGGGGTTGTAGAGGAGGTTGTGCTGCTCTACCCAGAGTCAAATGCTTCATAATGGTTGGTAATGGTATATTCAAGGAAGTTGGTGAAGGTGTGAAGTGAAACAGGCAAGGGTAGAAAAAGAGAGAATGGGAGAATAGCAGGGGTGTGAAAGGGAATGTGATGGATAAATAAAAAGGGGGATTATAGAGGTTGAAGAATTAAAGGAGGTGGGGGTGATGGGTGTGCAGGGGTTTGCATGTAGTGGTCTTGGTGATGATGAAGATGACCGAGGGGGGTGATTCCAACTCCACACAGCCCGAGCAGAAGCCAAGAAGGGACATAATTAACTCCTGGATCTTTTGTGTTTCTCATCTGACTGCAGGGTGGAGATGAAAGGGGCCTGCTAAGCCTGGCATTCCACCCCAATTACAAGAAGAATGGCAAGCTCTACGTCTCCTACACCACCAACCAAGAGCGCTGGGCTATTGGACCACACGACCACATTCTCCGTGTGGTTGAATACACCGTTTCGAGGTAATGGGAGGAGTGTGTGCCAAATCTACCTTAAATATGGCTTGGTCACTGCCTGAAAGGAAACCAAAACCTCAGCTGCCTTACAGTCTACACAACATTAAATTGACCTATTAACTATTGAGGACTAATATAGCCTGGACATTCATTTCTTCATGCAGGGCAGTTTACAATGTGGTCAGTTGTAATTTGTAGCAATGCATGACGATTGGTGAAAATTCCAACAATCTGCATTTCAGTACATGCTTTCACTTTACTGTTTGGATGTTGTGAAAAAGTTCTGATCACAAAACCCTGAAGGAATTGATCATAATATGTGCTATTCCCCTCCAGCAACACTGATTTGACAGAGATAATGGTAACCATAGTAAATACGAAAGCTATAAGAGCACACTGCGTAATATGGGCGTTCATTTGCAACACTTGTGATGATAGCAATGTTGCCTTTTGCCACACTCCCTTCACAATGACCTGTAATTAAGAAAACAGTCTTTTCTCACGAAGGTGTTTAAGTGTTACATTTTAATTTGCATAATCACAGTTGTATGTTTGACTTAATCATCTAATCTTAATTATAGTCTTGGCATGCAGTCTTGGTGACTGCAGCGTATAGTCCCTAATTTGAGGGTCCAATAGAGAAATGACAGTTAAAGTATTTGATGGTAGTTTAAGAGAGTAATTTATTTTTTCTTTGGCAAGCTGCTTTTTAAAAATTGCAGAACTACCCAAAATAACATTTCATGAAATATTTGTTGCTGATACTGTGAAGCCAAATCCTCACTTTGCACTAGAACTTGTGCAACATTTTTAAGCCTGTGTTACATCTCCACCCACTCTCTTTGCCTTACTGAGACAATGCATTAGACTAAATGTCTCCAGACACAAACTATTTCATGTCATTTCATGTTGGATTTTGTGTGGTATGTCATGTCAGCATTTCTTATCCATGTTGTATCCTTCTACTCACCGGCAAAATTATTCTTTAAAGTAATTAGAGACAATCAAAGTGTGTACTTGTCTTACGCAGTATATTTCAAAACATTACATCACATTTCTTTAGTGACTTTTACCCCAATCAAGAGCCAACTGCGTCCAAAATCCACTTATCCAACACCCTAATACAGTGTATACTTTTGAATCTAATATGAGACCGTATGTAGGTATAGAAATGTTGTACTGACATATATTAGTTCATTTGTAAGGTAAGATTTGCACCCATTGACAGAACCCAGTGACAATGATGTGTTGTGTTTTTCCTAAGGAAAAACCCCAACCAGGTGGACACCCGGACTGTCCGGGTGCTGATGGAAGTGGCAGAGCTGCACAGGAAGCACCTAGGTGGTCAACTTCTGTTCAGCCCTGATGGTCTGTTGCACATCGTCCTGGGAGATGGCATGATCACCCTGGATGATATGGAGGAGATGGATGGACTCAGGTGAGATCAGATGTCTAAGAATTGTAGTATAAATGATCGAGTGCTGGTGTGTGTGCCCCAAGATTGAATCCTTTCCTAGCTCCCACCATCGTGAAGGTGTATTTTGTTTGTGTTTGAATGCAGTGATTTCACAGGGTCCATCCTGAGGGTAGATGTGGACACAGACTGCTGTACATCACCTTATTCAATACCGCGGAACAACCCGTACTTCAACAGCACCAACCAGCCACCTGAGATATTTGCTCATGGATTACATGACCCAGGCAGGTGAGTAAACATTTAATGAGACACGTCAGCAACGTCACACTGACATACTTAACAGCTGTTCCTGGCGGATCCAAAAGAGATCCGCTCTTCAAAATTGGGCTGCCTGATTCAGACTTTTACTGTTTTTTGTTCTGTCAAAAATGAGTAGCTTACATGGCAATTATCCTCATATATCTGTTTTATTACTGCTGTTTTTAGGAAAAAGTTTTGTAAACTCAGACTTTTTTTATGCCAACTTGCCACCTTGTAGTTGGTTGGTTTCAATACTTTACTTCTGTTTTCCCTGCGTTCTGTAGGTGTGCAGTAGATCGACTTCAGACTGACAATGGGAGTCTCCTGATCCTCTGTACAGATGCCAGTGGCAAAAACACATCAGCAGGAAGAATACTGGAGATTACTAAAGGGAAAGATTATGGTGAGTTACAATTTCCATGAGATTTTCCAAAAATATTTACCCTTTTTTAAGTTTGGAAAGAGTTCATTATTTGCAATGTTGATAGCTCATGATAAAAATAACTGATTGTAACCTTTGTCTGCTTTTTGTTTGATGGGATTACGTCTTGAGAAAGAAATGAAAATACGTTAACCTCTTGGATAACCTTTCATATTTACTCTGCTGAAAATGACATCTGTTTTTAAGAAGGTCTTTCATTTTGTAAGAGCATGGTGTTTTGGCAGCAAGTTCAGAAAAAACCCCGGGTTGAGTGCAGAGACAGTGAAGGTTGAATGTAAAAATGATGTGATCGAGAAAGATTCCCCCCCTCGTGGAGTGCAGATTTGCCAAGGGAATGTAAGATTGTGTCCACAAGTAAGATTTAAAGCTGTCAACAACAATAACCTGTCTAGATGATGGTTTAGCATTGTTGAAAACACAGCTGAGTGAGGCCTAGTTCTTCTCACATTGAGAAAATAATCAATAACAGCAGCGCCTTCACAATGCTAAAAAAAACTAATTACTGCTGTTTGTTCCAAATTACATTGGACTGGTTATCTCTGCCACAATTAGAGTTGTTTTGGCAACCCAAATAAACCCCTCAACCTTGATCTCTCACTCCAAGTCAAAGTGCCAGTTATTGCCACAGACCGCTTCTCACTTGGCTGGATGCCTGATTTAGCCAGTTACCCAAACTCTAAAGTAATCACAGTTGGGAAATGAGCATGCTAAGTCTTGGATCATCATTTTTAAAGGCAGCAAACCTCCATATATATTTCCCTTTGCCAAGACAACTGTAATCCAGAAAACATGCCATGTTGCCTCAACATCACATTTATGTTGGGTGGCAGTAGCTCAGTCTGTAGGGAGTTGGGTTGGGAACCGGGGTCACTGGTTCAAGTCCCCATCGGACCAAAGTATGGTGGTGGACTGGTAGCTGGAGAGGTGCCAGTTCACATCCTGGGCACTGCCAAGGTGCCCTTGAGCAAGGCACTGAACCCCCTATTGCTCTGAGTGCCTTTCCATGGGTAGCTCCCTCACTCTGACATCTCTCCATTAGTGCATGTATAGGTTCTGAGCATCTGTGTGTGATGTGTATAATAACAACAGAGTGAAAACATTGGAATTTCCCCATGTGGGATTAATAAAGTATAAAAATTATAAAAAATTATGAATACAAAATGAATACCTTGTCTTACAGTTTTGATAAAGACAAATTAATGTTTAAGTTGGCTGCCAATGAAGATGTCAAACTTATTGCTGTCCAGTTTAAATCAAGATGCACTTTTTGCTCTTTTTTTCTTATTGAATGGAGTTCCCCTAATAGGAACCATACAACCATTATGTCTAATAGACTACAGATACATTTAAGTAAACATGGTTAATCTTTTTGATTTCAACACAAAAAACAGCACTTACTATCATGGGCATACATTATTATAATTCCTTAAGTAGATAATAATAATAATAATAATAATAATAATAATAATAATACATAAGTTTTATATAGCGCTTTACATGGAACTCAAAGACGCTTTACAAACAAAAGAAAGAAAGAAGCAAACAAACAAACAAGATGAGTGATTATTGTAAATTATGGATAGGCCAATTAAAACAAATGAGTTTTGAGCAGTTTTTTATAGGTGTTCAGTGAGTCCGTGTTTCTGATGTGGATTGGGAGTGAGTTCCAGAGGGTGGGAGCAGCTATTTGAAAGTAGGTTGTAACCACATTTGCCTCCTTGTTCCTCCCCAGAAAATGAGCCTTCTGTCTATGACCTGCAGTCCAGTGGAGGAGCACCACCTGTGGGGGGTTTCATCTACAGAGGCTGCCAGTCTAGAAGACTTTATGGCAGCTATGTGTTTGGAGATAAAAATGGGTAAGATTTAAAAAGGCCTGAGCGTTGAAACAGTACTTAGTACATAATCGAGCTGAAAAATGAAGTTGCTACATGTTGTGAAATCTAGATTGACTCCCTGCACACTTGTTGATGGAAATCTTTAATTTAAAGACATTTTAGGGGCTTCATCCTATTTTTATATTTTTTTCATCCTATTGACGTTCAAGTACACTTGATTTATGAGTTATGAGTCAAACATCTTAAGTCCTATTGAGATCAACATTACTCTTCTCTTCCCACACTGAAAACCTGTCCCTTGAATCGGCATGTGCCAAAGTAAACACAAAGTTCCATCCACGTGGGGGAAAACAAGTTTTATGTTACTGTCACCACTAGGGCACGGCCCATTCAGTGTAAATGGAGATTAGACATCCTGCTCTGTGCTGTTCACACTTTTCTTTGGTTTGTAATTTATCCTACTTTGCTGATGTCAAACACTGACGCTTGAGTAAACAAAGGAAGTAAATAGCGGCGGGGGAAGTACACTATCAGGAGTTGGCACTGTGTTTAAAACAATGTGTGGTCGGTTAATTCTGTGCCTCATTACAATTTGAGGGCATATTGTTGTGGCTAAGTGAAGGCTCCGGCATTATGTTTGTTTTGAAACTGAAAGCCAAGGTCTTAAATAACACCATGTGAGACATGGGGTGGAAAAGGAAGATGGGTCAATGATCCATGTTACAATTACACATAAAAGTTGTCCCGGTTTCCAGATCTCAGCTGTAATTTTCCTAATACTGCTGCACATGAATTTAAAAATATTGTATTTCTTACTTGTACAGTGATTTATACATGTAAGAAGCTTATATGTAATGTATAGTACATAATCAGCAGTATCTGCATGAGATAAACTGACAAAGTAATGATTGTAGTCATTCACCTCCTCTGTGTGTTTTCTTTGTTTCTTTGTCAGTAACCTGCGGATCCTCCAGAAGTCTACATTGTCAACATCAGCAAGTGGTGAACAGTGGCTGGAGAAAGCTCTTTGTCTAGGCCCAGCTGGCTCCTGTGGCTCCATGCTTGTGGGACACATCTTGGGTTTCGGAGAGGATGAACTAGGTCAGTAGGGCAATGATTAAAAAAAAAACCTACACAGTAAATCATATTATCTATCTCTTCCTTTGTTCTGTTCTTTCTCCCTATATCCACATGAGTGACAGCTATTTATTAACTTATTTTCCACAATCACTTTTGGGTTTCACAACATGAACCTTTGAAGGCCTTTGGCTTCAAATGATGGATGTCAAAACTATGGAAAAATCACGGCTTAGTCATTTTGTTGTATATTTATCAATGGTGCATATGTAAACATCATGGAGAGGAATTTTCCAGTGGGTTATTTAAAAGTTGTTTTGCAAAATTTAGAAAAAAGATTGCACCTAGCCAACAAGGAGTTACACTCAAAACTACAGGGGAACTAATACCCCTCTTAATCTAGCTCTATGACACGTTCCAACAGGATATTAAATAGTGTGTCCTTCCTTCTGAATTAATTGTCATTTCCATAAAAAAGCAATGATACTCCAAAGACCTACTTATGGCCTGCGTATTGGCCCACCTACAGGGAGATGTTTTGCATGGTTAGAGCGATGTGTTACTGTTTACCTGGGGGGACTGCAGCATTAAGATAAGTTAGGGTGAGCTAAGGTGAGTGAAATAATATTATTATACAGAACATTTTTACCAGCTGGACCCCCACCACTCACAGAATTATTAACTGTCAGCTCTGGTGTTTCTGATTAAATTGAGCACATTATGTGGATCACTCACACAGCCATCAGAAATGTTTGATCACAGTTCTTGCCAGGTCTTGGAGTTATTATTTGATGAGGTATTTAAAGATTCCTGCATTTGATCATGATTTGCAAGTGGTGCAAAAATCATGGAGGGGGTGGGCTTGTGTCCCAAAGTATGGGCCCCACAGACACATGTTTACAATTTGTCCCCTTTAGGAATTTTCTTGCGGGCTTGTTCCTCATTAAATTATCTGCCTGGTTCCCAGTCATGAGTATCCAATTGTCCCATTAAACTATTTCTTAGAGTCTTTTGGCAAGTGCAGCAATGCAGAAGCTGTAGCTGCACCCATTCTCCCCATCTCCTTATGTTCTCTCTTTTGTCCTCTTGTCTCATCTACTCATTTTGGCACAGATATTACGTGGATGGCAGAAAGGTTAATTATTGGCACATATACTGCAAATTAAAAGTATGTAATGCAAATAGTCCTGATGGCCCATTTCCATGTTCCTCTTTTGCAGGTGAAGTCTACATACTGGCAAGCAGTAAAAGCATGGCACAGTCACACAGTGGGAAACTCTACAAGCTGGTAGACCCTAAAAGGTAGCATGAAGTACATTTTCTTTTTCTAGGGGGATGGTTTGTTTCATATTTGGAAAGGGCCTTTGAGTGAACCATATTTTTATGTTCGTAAACAGTGGTGGTATACAGTTGGGTATCAGTTCAGTAAGTAATTGTTCCCTTATGCCATTAAATGAGACTCCAGCAAACCAGCCCACCATCCCTAATTCCATGCTGGTTTTGTTTTTTGGTGAGACCCACATCTCATACAGTATATCATACAAGACATTACATTTACATGTCATTTAGCAGATGCGTTTATCCAAAGCGACTTACAATTGCTATATATGGAGCAACTAGGGGTTAAGTGTCAGGTTAAGTCTTGCTCAGGGACACATTGGTTGATGTATCGCAGTGGGAATCGAACCCAAGTCTCCCACACCAAAGGGATGTGTCATACCCACTGCGCCATCACCACCACAAGACACATGCAACCGACTCTCATTAAACCATGGATCTATAATCACATGTATTTTTTCCTTCCTCAAGTCCGCGCTACCTATACATGCCCCCTTCACACACTTAACATATCGCTGTGACCAGAACTTTTTTGCCCTTCAGCGGCGTCACATCGACCACCTGCCTGGGCCAAAACAAATGCTGAGCAGTAAGTGGAGAATAAGCATAGCATTTCAAAATGTTAGTATAAAGTATTTCTAACAGAAACACTGACTAGCTGACTATGTTCACCTTAGCAACTATTGCCTGCTGGTTAGTTTCAGAGCATTTGACAACAGGGTTTATTCTGCGGAGAGTAAGGAAAACACAAAGTCACCTGTTGTCGAGCACAGAGACCTCTACATATTTTATTGAAGCATACATAGAAACACACACACATGTTCATGCATATAGAGCACATTTTATTCGTCAATATGTGGACAGAGTTCAGCAACACTCCAGCGCACACACAGCACCTTAACTTTGAGCAATGCAATCCAGTCTATCCGTCACCATTTCCGTGCAGTCTGATGCTTAATTAGTTGATGTTAAACAACTGGAATGTGTGGGCAACATGCGCGTGCATCTTCATAATTCAAATGTGTGTGCGTGTCACTGTGTCATAATTCTTACCTTATGCATCCAAGTATTAGATATCATTTCGATATTGATGGATCTATAAACTATTTGTGCAAATAAATGTGAAAAACATTTTGTCACTCAAGATGAGAAAGTATGCAGACAGGGCATTAATTTATCCCACATGATACAGTAGGGATGCATAAGCATTTGTGTCTGATATATTACCCTGGCAGTAAGAAAATTACCGCAAACATAAGCAGACTTTGTAATTCAAACCAACTGCATATTAAGTCTCAATGAACCCCCCATGTTTCTGCCTATGTTATCAGCACTTTTGCAGGAATTTTAAAGAGTGAGATCCTGCAGGGTTAGGCCAGTTTGCTCAGGTCAGTAAGTGGGTCATGTCCAACTTTAAACATACTGAATGAACAAGAAAAGTCCCAAATGAATAATGTTTCTTAAGGCTAGGTCCGATTTGATTAAGAGGGGCAGATAAAGTAAGAGAAGCAGACTCGGAGAGAGAGAATGTGCATGCCTCAGAATCACAATAGAAACATATCCGCAGCTGATTATTCCTGGGTGACGACAGTGCCACCCAGGCATTAGCACAATTAATTACACCACAGATGTTTCAAAGGGGCCCTGGTGGCTCACTCCGTATTTATGTTTTCTGGCGTGGCTGCTGGACGCATTTCTCCCAAAGAACAATTTTTTCCACCATCAAGTGGACTTGTTTAGTCTGTGCAGACCCTGTGGTGTTGGAGTCTTGACTCCTAATACATTCTGGCATCGTTATTATGATCTTGTTACAGGGAGGATGGAGAGGGGGTGACGGGGGAGTAAATAGGGTAGCTAACGTGTCTGACCTCAGCGCGTTATCAAGTCTGGTGGTCCTTCCCTTTTTTCTTTTCCAAACTGTGAGGACATCTGGACCCTAAAGCCCTCTCGTAAAGAGGTTTGTTTTAGAGTATGGTGGTTTTTGTGGTTCAGAATAGCATCTAGCACTGTGTTGTGATCAACTGTGTGTTTGGGAACATAGAGGGGAAAAGAGGAATTGCTAGTGAGGCTTACAGGGAAACATCAGCCATAAAATCCCTCAGCAGTGTTTGTGTAAACATGTCCTGGCCAGATGACTTCATTTTTAGGTATTTGTTTGTCAGTTGGAGTACCCCTCCAATAATAAATAGGCCACCATGCATTTTGAAACATGCTGAATGTGTGTGGTGTGAGGGTGTATGTGAGCGAGAGAGAGACAGAGCAAGACAGGGCTTGTTTGTGGTATAGCAGTTGGATAGAATTACTTCCAATCATAAAGTCTGTATATGGTGACTGTGAGATGCAGTTGAAAGCTTTAAATCAGCAGTAAGTGGACCTTTGAGTTTAGATTATCTTCACTGTATATCGTTCGCAAAGATTAAGACTGGGTATGGTTTAGTTTATTTGTATTGCACCTTTCAACAACAAAGTATTTCAGAGTACTTTACATAAGATATAAATCTTACCTACTATATTAGCCTTAAAGATACAGTAATTGAGTGAAGCAGTAGCCCTCAAACTGAATGATACTTGAGTTTGATTGTGTTTTAATCTGCACATATACTGGATGCAGTTATTCATGGACAAGTTTGGATACTTTTCAGTCTCATTGAGTCTGCATTTGATAACAAAATTATGTATACAGTGAAAGCTTTATATTTATGCCAGGAACAAATAATGTCATAAAGACTTGTTTCTTTATGAGAAAAGAAACATACTAACAAACTAAGACATTATGGTTCAGCACAAAACAGGGACTTGTTTCAGGCCCTCTGTATGCAATACGTCATGGGAGTCATATAGCAAAGTTACATGTTTATCATATCATAATTCAAAAGGCACATGTTGCACTCCATCCATGCAGTCTGACAGAATCAGCCTTGCTCTAACAGTTGGTCCTCTGCAATAGCTTAATTGTAACATACAGTATAGGAGGTTCAAGGTTCTTTACTAGTTGTCCAAAACAATAACAGAAGTAGTTGTTGGCAGTAAAAGTCTTAGGCCTCAGGCACTCAGACCTAGACCTCCTGCTGATTTCTGGTCTAAAATGCAATTTGCCTTTCAATTTGTTACAGCCCCTCTCCATAGAGAAGAAGGAAAAGCAGTATTATAAAAGACTTTTCACATGTTCAGGTTTTGCCAGCTGCAGGCTGGACTGATTGAATGACATTGCGCATAGACCTTAAAAAGACATTGAACTTCGAATAGGGTCCTGGGACCTCCTTTATGAACTGCATTAGCCATGGAAGTCACAAATCACTAGATTTACAGGGAAAGGAGGCAGCGGGTGCTCGTTTGTGGATATACAGTATTTATCTGTATGTGCGCCTCTCTGTGTTATTTGTGTGTTTACAGATATAAACTGTGTGGGTGGTGCGTACACGCGAACATGC